>NC_056737.1:55246274-55267572 GCF_019279795.1 Protopterus annectens | reverse complement strand
CCCACATGTTTGGCTCACACATTATACTTGCACATGCCACTGTTCCATGTATAATGCCACTGTCCACAACTTGCTATCAATGTATTCCTCTCAGGGCAGCAATGTGTGTGACACATGCTGTAGGTAGCATCTGCCTGTGTGTCCCAGGTAACCTATTGTCTGTCACATCCACATATGCATGAATGTGTATGCTTAACATATATATGTCAGTACTTCATGTACATGAATGCATGTGTATCATACAGCACAGACACAGATATATCATTTACGGGCCACATACAGGTATCAGGTGGTAAACCAGTATGATGTGCATATATACTGACAGGTAAGATGTACATAGCTGTAAACCTGTGTGTTTACAATAGGAGTCCATTACAACATGTTCTGTACATGTAAGTGTATGAGCATGCATACTGTGGCCTTCTGTGGTTAGAATAGGAGTGCATCCCAAACAGCCCTGTGCTACTAAGTGTATGAGCATACCCACTACCACCTTGTGTAATTTGAGTCAGTGCATCCAACAAGCCCTTTGTTACTAAGTGTATGAGCATGCCCAGTATAACCTTGTGTAGTTGTAGTCATAGTGCATCCCAAACGGCCCTGTGCTACTAAGTGTATGAGCATGCCCACTGTAACCCTGTATAGTAATAGTAGTTGTCCATTCCACAGATGGGCATACTCCAGTTCAGGTTCCTGTTGTGCTACAACTATACCTCTCAGGCCTACCTGCGGATGGTGTGTCTTGTTTGTGCATACAGGTGGTAATGGACACCTACTTTAAACACACAGGTTTACAGCTATGTACTTTGTGACTGTCAGTCTCCCTGTTGTTGTCCTCAATCTTAGAAGGGCATTCTGACTGCCGTGGAATGTGTAATCTCTGTGGTGTGTCTCGTAACTGAGTAGTACTGTAATAGTGATCTGTAGATAGGCAGGAGTTCTGATCCCACCACTGGCAACTGTGTGCGTGTGTTTGTGTGTGTGACAGCAAATGCCTGAGTGTGTGTGTCAGCAAATGACTGAGTGTGTTTGTGTGTGTGTGTCTCACCAAATGACTGAGTGTGTGTGTCAGCAAATGGCTGAGTGTGGTTTTGTATGTGTATTTGTGTCTGCATCCTGTCATGGCAATGGGTTTTGCTGCATTCCAAAGAGACACCTCCTTTTGCACTGGCCTTTATCCTTGTCAACTGCTAAACCTCTCACTTCCCCCCTCCCCACTGCAAGTAATCAGTCCTGTGATGTCACCCAGCTCAGAAGTGGAGTCAGAGTAAGTGTAATTGTATGTCTTCTGTGGCACATACCCCAACTGCATACCACTGTACTAGTTACCTTTACACAGGAAAGATGTGTATGCACAATACTGGCAAGTGTGTGCGTGTTTGTGTGTGTGACTACCCTGTAGCCAGGCATACACATGTGTAATGTCTAATAGCACACCATGGTAGCCATCTGTGGTGACCAGTGTCTACAAAGTATCACATCGTTAGGAATGGTAAAGAATCACAGTCACGCATGACTACTGTTGGGTGTGTTATTTTCCTGTGCCACTGTCGAGCAGTGACACAGAAGTGGTCGCTGGGGTGTAAGTCCATACCCATCATTCCCCCACCCTAACTCCACAATCCCCAAGGTAGATTACATTAGCCATCATTCCCCACCCCAAACTCCACATACACAACAACCATCCCTTTTCTGGTGAACTGCTTAAGATTTAAATGTTATAACACAAGAGATGCCTCTGTTTTGTGTACACATCAGTTCCTTTGGAACCCTTCTGTGTCACAAAGTGTGTTCGGACGTGTGTATATATATATATATATATATATATATATATATATATATATATATATATATATATATATATATATATATATATATATATATATATATATATATAGATATATATATATATAAGGCTATAGCTGTGTCTGTGTATATGCATGTATATATATATATATATATATATATATATATATATATATATATTTATATATATATATATATATATATGTGTGTGTGTGTGTGTGTGTGTGTGTACACATCCCGTAGGTGCATATATATATATATATATATATATATATATATATATATATATATATATATATATATCTGTAGTTATGATAGTTGTACAGATGTAGACTTGTCTTTGTTGTTTCACAGAGTACAGTACATTCAAGGGTACTGTACATATGTACACAAAGTGACTGTCCCATTTGTTTTCAGTACTGTGGAATACCTGTAGTAAGATGTGCATTATAGACTCCATGCAACATGTATACAACCCAGATGGCTTAGTGGTATGTCCAGTGACCTCAGTGTGCATGGTCCAGGGTTCAAGAGCTGCAAGCTTTGTTGATACTGTCAATTAGGACTGCATAAAACAGTTGTAAGCAGGTGTAAATTTGTTTTCATGATAGTAAGCAACAGGTGCATGCAGGTTAACAGACATGTACAACTCGCAGTACACTTGAATTGCCCTTCTTTGGCAATCCTGCTGATATCACCCACCTACAAATACATCTCTGGGACTGCTGTAACCCAGTAATCTCCATAGCACGTGCTATAACTGCGTAATGCTGTAGTGTGCTAAACTAGTTTGGTAGGTGTTCTAATCCTAGATAGGTCATCTGTGTGTGTGTCTGTCTGCCTGCCTGTGAAAAAATGATGCTTTAGAGTATGCACACTCTTTACAATTCACATACCCACCTTTGGCAATCCTGCTGTCACCCACCTAGAAATACACCACTGGTATTCTCCATAGCGTGTGTCTATTCCAAGACAGGCCGACTGTGTGCGTGTGTCTGCCTGAGAAAGAAACAATGATTTTTAGAGTATGCACACTTTACAATTCACATAACCCCATTTGGCAATCCTGCTGTTGTCACCCACCTAGTAATATACCTCTGGGACTGCTATAACCCAGTAATCTCCATAGCACGTGCTGTAACTGTGTAATGCTGTAGTGTGATAAACTAGTTAGGTAGGGGTTCTATTCCAAGACATGGCAGGTGTGTGTGTCTGTTTGACAGTCAGAGCCTGTGTGGAGGTTGCTGTGAGTGTCTAACCATTGGACATGTTGGGGAGCAGGTATTTGTAGTTTTCCTATATGGTGTCCATATTATATGTCACAATGTCCACCTCACGAGGAGTACAGATGTCAATCAGCCAAGGGACTGTGTTGACAAGCCATACCCCTACATCTGGGAAAAGACCTGGTGAACAAAGTATGCAGCCCTACTATTACCCGGAATACATTCTGAACCCATCTGTCATACACAAACATACTTGCCTAGAATATCCCGCTATGTTGCTAGTACCCTGCACATTGATGACAGATAGTAGGCATGGTATGATTGCAGTGGGCTGCAGAGGGCATGGCACCCTGTCCAGCAGTACAATAGGCACATAATTGCGGACAATGTGCCTTCACTATGTTCCCCACTGGATGCCTGCAACATATGTGGTGCCATCAAATGTGATCCACAGAGGCCATACAATGCCTTACACACATGCCCTGTATGGACTAATGCCACTGACACCAGGGAATACCTGTATCATGCTATCAATGCAGGTGCAGGGTCAATCTGCTGTCTATAAGCAGGTCCTGCCACACCAGGCCAGTATTGGCATATCTAAGGATAACAGTCTGTGTACACAACATGTGCCGGCCAAACCAGGTACGCTTCTACATGTCACTGTTCATTATTGTGGGACATGCACATCCCAGGCAATGTCCATGTCAAGGACTATCAAACACAGACATGGCATGCACTGCAAAGCAATGGCCATACACAATGATAACCAGGATGTCAGGACAGTTCATACAATACCAATTTGTGTGGGACATTGCAGACACTACACCCCTGTACCACACTGCACACTATTATTGGGTGGCGTGATGCCAAGGATTACCCCTCACCCAGCCTTGTACATACATCTTGCACATCCAACCACTACACACCCATGAAGCAATGCACACATGCATGTCAGTACTGGCACCTTGTGTCTGTATGTGGGGTATGATGCTCCCAACCACAGTCATACCCAGTATAACTCCCATTGGCATACCGACTGATGTCAGACACGTTCACATGCCCTAGCCCATAGAACCTCCGGATATCCCCTGTGGTACATGTAGTACCTGTGCCTTACTGCAGTGTGGCAAACTAAGTAGTTAGGAAGTGTATTTGTGGGCCTGGCAAAGTGTGTCAATGTGAGTCCATTAGAGAGTGTGGTTGTGTTGACAATGACATCCGTTCATGTGGACAGCCATGTGTGCTACACCTAATGTATGCATACTATATCTCTGTTGCAGATGTCACTCACCAGCACACATATATGTTCTTACAGCACACCAACATGTCAGCTTTATGGCACATGGGGTAACTGCATGCACTTGTAATAGTAATGACTAGTCAGTCAGGGGTTTGAACCCGTGTACTGGTAGGTGTGTGACAGACGATGTTTAGGTTTTAGTCTCCAAGTCCTTCTCTGATGTACTTTGCCTCTGTCTGTCCCTCCCACACACTCTCTGGTGGATGTGGAGTTGTACACCTGCTCAGCAGCAGCTTGTGTTTTGTAAGTGATGGTCATGATTAGGTGATGGCCTCTGCATCTATTGCAGTCCTCCTCTAGCTGATTGCATGTGGAACAGCTGTGATGATGTTCCCATAGCCAATCGCATGGAAACACAGAACAATATCTAGGAACATCATGTTGGTGTTTGCCCATGACAGTCGCTGTGGGGGAAACCTGGATCTGGTGTTTGGTAAATGGCATCACAGATGATATCCGGATGTTCCTCAAACAACATACACAGTGGAAAATAGCCTAAAGACAGGACGGTGATGTGCCAGACATGACTACAGCATGTAAGTGTAGCTATGCTTCATTGAGACTACTGCCAATTTAACAAGTTGTGTGTGGTAATGGCTATTCTGCATGTTTTAAAACTGACAAGACAGTGCTCTGTTTGTGAGGGAACCCCCATCTGTAGAGCCATTTGTGGACTGGTCAGTATGTGGAACCATTTGTTTCCTGTATTACTCACTGAACACATATCTGTGAACTGCAGGGGCATAGTGTGAGGATTGCAGTCAGTACATGGTGATAGTGATGAGAGTTACTGCCATTGCATCCCTGATTGGACATATGTCACATGAAACAGTGGTATGACAGTCACTGTCTGGGGTTCTCAGTGACATGCCAATAATGGGCCACTGTTCATAGCTGCAGTCACAAGTCTTCTACACTTTGCATAGATGTCATGCAGTATATATGCATGAGTTGTGCGGCCTCTGAAAATATATACCATGTGTTGTGTTGGGTTAATGGTCATATCTGTGCATGCTGTTATAAGTAATCCTGAATGCTGTTGACTATTACTAAGCCATATCTGTGTTAAAACTGCAACACCATGGGCTGTATGGATTTGGAGGTCCCAGCAGAACCTCCTGTCCCACTTCAGCTGGCCATGGCACCAGGCACCAGCACATCTGGGGCCCAGCCTTGGACCTCCACCTCTGCTGGCTCTGCACCACCTTCTGGTGGAACCGCCACTGAGTATGGGGCTTGTCCCCCCTGGGAGCAAGTCCAAACAGGAACTTGTCCGCTGTCGTACAGTCCCAGATGTGGTGCATAGGGGGCTCAATAAGGGGTTTCGAGGCCAGATACGCCAGCTCGAGGGCAGAGTGTCACATTTACAGGGTGAGCCTGCCCCTCCTAGACAGCCCCCAGCACTGCCACCTTTGCGGCTGTTTTGGTGGAGTGGTGGCTGCCCATGGCTGGGGACCTCTATCCCACTGTTTCCATTTGGGAGCTCATGGGCTTGTGATTGCCAAACATCCCTCCCCATCCAAGGTGTATCCTTCCACATGTGTCATATAACGACCCTGTATGCTGTCTTGTCTGTCATCCTACGCAACCTATCCTCCACGAGCATACCTATTCCCCTTCCCCCACATCCCACTCTCACCCTACGGAAACAAAAGGCCAATCAGTTCCTAGAACAACATTTGCCCCATACATAGCTGTCCATTTCACACGTGTCCACTGGACACATGTAACCCTTTTAATATGCATCACAACATACTCCAGTTGTCCTCACCCCTGTCTCTCAGGCATACGATCCTGGTATGCACATAACTCCTAAAGTTTCCAGGTACACGTGATGCAGATGACCCCATTGTACACACAACACTACCGGTCCCTCTATGGTTACCCCATTTACCTTTTTCATGATGATGATGTCGCGCACAGCACCTTGCAAATGCACTGCATTTGGTGTTTGCATCTGACACTTACACTGTTCTCACATAATGATTGGACAGGAACTGTTGTGTTAATGTAAATAAAATGCACAGAGTGATGTATTTGGCCAGTGAACAAATGTTTGCATGTATTAATGACACATGTTTGTCTGAGGGAGTCTTGATATTACATAGGACAAGACCACTGCATAATACAGGCATTGCTGGTGTTTCCCTTTTCATTCCTTTGTAATGCTTAGTTGTCACATGGGATGTTCTTGATAAAGCTATATATATGTATGTATCTATATCTGGACATAAACACACACACATACATCTACATGATGGAATACATTTGCTATCCTGTTGAATGACCGCTGGATTATATGTTTGTGATAACATACAATATCTGTATATCTGCCATGGCTTAGTGGTAAATCATATTAGCTGTGTGTGTAGGGTCCTGGTTTCGAGCCTTGCAGAGGCCATTTATTTAGCTGCTGGGCAGAACAAGGCCATTGGATACGGAGTGATTAAGGCACATTAAAGCAGTTGTGAGAGGGTGTGCGTGGGTTTGCACAAAGCTAAGCATTGCTAACCTCCGGTTACAATTTCTAAGACTCATTTTGCCTCTACATTGCTTCACCAGTGTAATACTCACATACTGGCGGCCAAACAGGCTTACACCCGCTTGCTCCCACACTTGCAAATGCACTGCATTTGGTGTTTGCATCTGACACTTACACCCCTGGGTGGGAGTGAGGACTACGATATTATCTTGTGATGCCTATTAAATCGGATTACATGCCTACAGTATCGGGAATGGCTGCCCATTAGGCGAAAGCATGCCATTCGACTGTACGGAATCTGCGGCATGTCCAGAGTTTGATTTATATTATTGGTGTGTTCCTCTTATAATCTGCACATGTCTAGCTAATACATGGGAACTGTCACTCTTCAATACAAACAAGTAATTGGGTTTTGGAACCCACATCCTTCAGCCGAGTCATGCTACTGCATACCTAATATTCCATCATCTTTCTAAGGATGTACGTGGACTATGTGCTTTCTGTCCCTTATCAGACCCGTCAAATAATTGGGGACAAATATCAACTGAATCAGGGGCACGTCATAACAACATCAGGGACACATTTAAATTATTAGTGCTATTAACCTGACACATTGACAGACTCAGAGCATATGAATTCATACACATTTTCTGAGGTAAATGATGTTTATAACTCTTAATTGTTGTCATTATTCATTACGTATAATTCACCACCTTTCCTCCAAAGGTCACTAGTTTTAGGTGGGATTACATGGGACAGAGTTAGAATTTGAGTCAAAATCAGGGATGTCCCTGGAAATCAGTGACAGTTTAGAGGTATGGTCCCTATTTGTTCCCCCAACGGTTTATGTCCTGTCCAGTGGATTTGCTCTTAGGTGTTGAGAGGTATGGGCGTCAGCTATGCCCATTTCAGAATATTACTTACATCCCCGAGGTGGTCCTAATACGACTACGCCAGCCAACACCTGCATGCCTAGGCCCATAATTGCATACCCATAGTTCCCCCACCTGCCCCTCCTCTACAGCACTCATCCTTACTGTGGGTGCAGATGGGGTATAAACACACCACTGCCCACTCTCCACGTGTTGGGGCACATATCGTACGTTGTGTCGACCCATGGGTTATCAGGCTTGCACAACCTACTGGTCCGTGTACGTCTACAGCCTGGTTTGATGAATCATTACTGGGACTGACTTCGATGATCATTAATTTTTGGGTGTCCCACAAGGGACATCGATGTCTATGTTTCAAGATTAGACCTGGCAGGTCTCTCCCACTAGTAGTATCCTGCCAGTGGTCTGGGAAGCAGTGGTGTGTTTACTTTTATTGTGTGTCTGTATGTCTCACCGGCCTAGCTGGGGAGGTGGGGGGGTTGCTGCTATGTGTTACACGCTTGTTTATTGGACCCCTCACCCCCACATGCACGGCCTGTGAACATATGTAATTCATAACTGCTGTATCATATCCTAGCTATATACATGTGTATATTTACAGTCATACATATATTTATTTATTTGCAGTTGGTTTACCAGGATAGTCCATTGGGCCAAGATGAACCCGTTTTCAATGGAGTCCCGGGGAGAAAAGTTCCATAAACAAGGTTACATAGTTTTAGATATATAATACAATATTAGCAAACAAATTACACAGTTAGAGCATCATACTGGTGATGACTGTTACAGTTGGTACATACTATAGAAGTGATTCATATTGCATTATTTACAGAATTCAAATTGCAGTATTTACAGAATTGTACAGATTACTGTTAGTAGATGGTACATACTATAAAATTGATTCATATTGCAGCATTTGTAGAATTATACAGATTACTGTTTGAACATAGATAATCAATGGAACATTACAGGTGGTACCTACTATAAAAGTAATTCATGTTTCAGTATGTACACATTAAGAGTATATCTTTCAAGTGACATTACTGATGAGATTGCCTAGGCATTTTGAGTTAGGTTGCTAGGTAAGGCATGCAAAAATGATTTTTGATTTGAGATTAGGCAACTAGTTAAAGGATGCAAGTTACTACAATGGGAGAGGCAGATACAAGGAAACTTATTAGCAGGAGGAGGAAGGAAGTAAGGCAGTTTTAAATTATGAGGGTGGGTACAAGAGCATTGAATTATGAAGGGTGGGTGCAAGAGCATTCCCACTGGGTTAGTAGATGAGAGTAAAGATATTTTTTGAATGTAAAGTGGTTGAAGGTGGTACGAATAGCTGGAGGTAGGGAGTTCCAGAGACGTGCTAAACTATAGGATAGCAGTTTTTTACCTGGGGGGGCGTAATGGTATGTATAGTTCAAGTAGGTTCTGGTTATTGGTTCTGAGTTCTCTGTTGGGGAGGTGCATTTTAAAGACAGGGAAAGAGATGGACAAAGGAAGGGTTTAAAGATGAGCTTGTGGGCAAGAGTGAGTTGAGAATAGATGAGTCGGTTGGGTAGTTCTAACCATACTAGTTTGTGGAGAGAAGAACAATGGTGAGTAGATGCTTTGTGGCCATTAGCGAATTTGGCTATTTTATTGTAGCATGAGGAAAGTTGTGTTTTGAGGGAAGATTGTAGGTTAGTCAGGAGTGGGGCTCCATATAGAAGAGAGGGAATAAGGAATGTGGAAGAGAGAGTGCTTTTAGTAGCGGGTGTAAGGAAACGATTTTGTCGGTAGAGCATGCCTAGTTTCTGATGAGTTTTTTTTGATATTTAGTTGTATATGGGAGTTAAATTTAAACTGACTGTCAATTTGAACCCCAAGTAACTTAGTCTCTGGCACCAATTCTAAGGATTTGTTATTGTTACAGGTGATTAAGAAAGAGTTTGGGTTGGGAAAGATGTGTTTACAGGGAGTAAATACCATTAATTTGGTTTTAGAGGCATTTAATGCTAGGTGGTTTTTTTTTCATCCATTGTTCAGTGATAGAGAATGCATCTTGTGTAAGTTTTTGGAGTACTGGAATGGATGTGGCAGAGCAGATAATAGTTGAATCATCTGCATATTGAATAATATTAGAGAATGGGATAGAATTATGGAAATCATTTATGAAGATGTTAAATAGTAGAGGACCCAATATGGAGCCTTGGGGGACCCCAGTTGGAGTGCTTAGGAATGAGGAAGTGGCTTTTTTCCATTTAACAGCTTGAGATCTATTAGATAAGTAACTAGAGAACCAGTTTAATGAGGAGGGACATAAGTTAAGTTGGGAAAGTTTATCAAGGAGTAGTTTATGAGAGATAGTGTCAAAGGCTTTTGAGAGGTCCAGTAGTAGGGTAGAAAAAATGTGTCCAGAGTCCCTGGCCTTGTTTATGGTTCTAAGAAGGAGAGGAGGGCTGTCATAGTGCTATGGCCAGGTCTGAAGCCATGCTGGGTTGGAGTCAGCAGGTGATTGTCTAAGAGATAAGGAAGGAGCTGCATATATACACATATACATTACTATGTACAGATATATCTGTATATGTATGCATACATGTATATATTTATATATTGCTGTATATATATATATATATATATATATATATCTCCAACAACATATGGGTCTATGGGTGTCTGCATATGTATATATCTATATGTGGGTATGTATATGTATTCTGTCTCTGTATGTATACATTTGTACTACATAGAGGAGAGGCTTATCTCTATGCCATTATGGGTAGATATACACACACATACCTCTACATATATACATCTACATCTGGTTATTCCGTTCCTTGCCATATAGATTACACTTTCCTGTAGAGGGACATGTAGTGGGTGTCGCTGCTCGTTGGGTGACACCTCTGCCCAATGAACACATTTGCTTACATCCCTGGGGCTGCCCATATAGGCCGACATCAGCCAACACCTGCACACCTAGACCCATAAGTAGCTACCCATAGTTCCCCCACCCGCACCTCCTCTACAACACCCATCCTTAGTCTGGGTCCCGGTCAGTTCTGAACACACCACTACATGCTGCCCACTCTCCACCTCACGGGACCCATGTCATACAATTGTCTCGACCCATGGGTCATCAGGCTTTCCCACCCTTGTATTCTGGCTATGTATACACCCCAGCCAGAATGGTTGGTGTATCACCTTCTTTTGCTCTTGTCAATTTTTGGGGTGTCACTCAAGGGACGCTGCTGTCTGTGTTCCAAGATTAGATTTCATGGGTGCACTGCACACCCCTCCCGGTTGTATCCTGCCTCTGGTCTGGGGAGCAGTGGACTATTTACATCGTTTGTGGGTTTGTGTGTATGTTTCCCGTGTCCGGCTGGGGGGGGGGGGTGGAAGGTCATGCTACGTGTTTCATGTTTCTTGCTTGGGCCCCTCACTTCCTTTGGCATAGCCTGTGAGCATATGTCATTCTTGTGTGCTGTTTCCTATCATAGCTGTATATCCGTGTATATCTACGCGCACACATGCACACACACACACACACACACACACACACACATATATATATATATATATATATATATATATATATATTTTTTTTATATATATATATATATATATATATATATATATATATATATATATATACATATGTGTGTCTGTAAAGCAATGTATACCCCATGCTAACGCACTTACACACGCTTACTGGTGTTTATATATGCTTAAACCTGCTTACTAGTGCCTTATTCATTATGACACTGTCACTTCGCTCCAGTTCACTTTTAATTATTATTTTGCAGATTATACAGTGGACAGATGTCTCAATATGTTCATGTACAGATTACCAATGGTAAATGGTATGTGATGCAGTGGGATTTGTAACAGGAAGGTCTGTTCATTAGCGGTTGCTCTAACCAATACACTATTGCTGTGCTGCTTCATTTGCATATATACCCATATACCCATGGCTCCTGGTTCCCCAAACACCCACCCCACTGCCTCCCTAACACTACAGTCATCTATTCTCCAGTTGGATTCGCAGTGTATCCACACCACTACACATTGGCCACTCCCTACTCCTGTAGACCCATCCCATCAGTTGACTCACTCCACATATCCACAGAACTCCCAAACTTTTAGTCCACAAACATTGGTGACATGAGCGACCAAAAAGACACTATTCACAAATTTTGGGTTGTCCCACATGGGACATGCATGTCTTTATGTCAAGATTAGACTCTATACTTCATTATATCCTTACTCCCGTTAACATGACACTACAATAAATTAATAAGTATGACTATGTGGTAACACACATGTTACAAATGAAAGCCTAATTATGTATGTGCTTGGTGTATTTCTTTTACAAATAGACCGGTTTAGTAATTGGCGTTGCCGTAGCAGGCAGATCACAGGAATGATTCCATGTGTGGGAAAGCCCTCACATTTGATTTTTTTCAGCACAGCACTGACTTCGGACATTGTACACACTTCTGCATTTTAGCAGTTTCGTCCCTTCCCTCTTATGCACAACCTATTATTCTATCTACTGTTGAGGTTTGTAAGGGCACATTCATGTTATTTATGTCTGCAAATGGAATGAATGTGTTACAGAGAATGTACTTCTACATATAGATGTCTGCATGTGTGTATGCATATATACTTATAATGAACTCGCTGACCTCCACGGGGCGGTCCAATTAGAACCAGCCCATCCAACCCTGGCATGCCTGACTCCATAATTTCATATCCATAGTTCCTCCACCCCACCTGAGTTCAACATACATGCATACCATCCATTGTCCAGTTGCTATCGCAGCCATGATACACCTCCAGACATTGCCCCAGGCCCCAAGCATTAGGGGCCCTACACGTATGTTGTCCCAATCCATGTATTCTCAGGCTCTCCCACCATTTAGTCCTTGAACATACCATACCTTGCTTGTGTAATGGTCGGATGGCCAAATAGCCTATCAGGTTTTGGGTAGTCCCACGAGGGACTACCCTCTGTGTGTAAAGTAGACTTAGCAGATCAACAATGTTACTCCCACTGGTAATATCCTGCCTGTGGTGTGAGTAGCAGTGCTTTGCTCACTCCTGCCCAGCTTGATATGACATACGCTGACAGCGCTATATATAATACTGGAGTTGCTGTTGATTCCCTTCTCATTCCTTTTGTATGCTTTATTGTTACATCGTTCTTTCTTCATATTCATATATATATATATATATATATGTATGTATATATGTATATGTGTATATATACATATATATCTGTATATATATATATATATATATATATATATATATATATATATATATATAGATATAATATATATATGTATATATATATGTATATATATTCTATATCTGTACATACTTATATACATTTCCTATGCTGGGCACTGCTTAGACATGCACAAGCGCACTCAGACTTGCTTACTGGTACTTATATATGTTTACTGCTGCTTATTTGTGCTTACACCTGCTTACTAGTGCCTTATTCATTATGACAGTGCCACTTTGACTGAATGACATTTAAGTTAAATATCTCATGCGATATTCTTATGACGGTTTTACAGCAAAACGACATTCATTCTACATGGAAAATGATATGTGCTATTGTTGGGCTCGAGACGTGAATGCCTGTTCATTAGGTGAATGCTCTAAACACTACACTATTGACATTTATGTTGATTCCACATATTTTTCTCTATTTGAATGAATTTGATGTGTAAGCTACACTCGGCGGAGGGCAGCGACATGCAAATATGCTGCGCTTTGCTTACACCTTCGATATTGCAGCAATTCAAATGTATAATAGGGACACAGGGAATCTAATTGTGAAAGTTCTAGGGACAGGGCTCAACATTCCGCTACGTGCTTGTGTGTTTACTACTTCGATTTTATTTCACTGTTCGTGGATACTCTTGTATGCTTAGCATATATTTCGGTAATTTCGGTATCCATGGACACTGAATTATTGACTTACTATAAGAGGCGGGCTCTACTAGTAGGCATAGTAGGTTATGCAACTGTCGGGGCATGTTTACGCCTCTGTAGAGCACTTGTACATGCCCCCTGCACTCGCACACATTTCCTGTGCACGTCAAGGGTGCGGCGGCACGCCCTCATACATATTCATATGGTGCTGCTGCACCATCTGTAGTGAGGATACTCGGCACAAGGCTAAATCCGTCCTTGCGTCGAGCTTCTTGAATCTCGGGGACTGTCTTTTTTATGGCCCAGTCATAAAGTAATTTAATTTCAGCTATTTTTCTGAAGTTTTGCAAGTTAACCTTCTGTATTCCAGTTTCCCCCTGTTAAAATATACAGATTTAAACAGTTACAATAGTGTATGTACATTTCTGTTCTATTCCAGTAGGGTGTGCTGTGGTTACATTTTAAGCACTTTGCAAAAGCCTTTTCAACACAGACTACTGTACCAACAGTTTGATATACAGCTGACATATAGTTCTAATACATTTGTAACACAAGTATCTTATATGAATCATATTGATATGCACAGATGACACATAACCATTTACAAAATTCTAGACAGCTGTGCTGGCAGTATCTGCCTTTGTCAAACTTCTGTATAAATCATGTTAATATTCACAAATGACATATAATTATTTATAGAATTACAGCTAGCTGTGCTGGTAGTACCTCTTTTCATGACAACCCTAAAAAAGCCTGTAATCCAAGAAAAGCTCATATTCAACAATCCCTATAAATGGTTATATGATTATCAGAAAAAAAGAGACAACAAACATTTTAAAATTCTTTCCATCTCTCCAGTCATTTGGCAAGCTTCTCTATTCAACAATCAAATTTATAACAAAAAACTCACCCAGCAGCCCCTGTACCAACTTGATATACACTTCATCTTCCAAATGGATTCTTCTTCACTATTTTATTTCAACAAATTTTCAACAAATCCACAGTCAAAACATAGGTCATTGCGTCCTTATGGTTTAAACCACTGTTTATTCAGAATAAGCACCTTACCATAAGCAGTCCATCTACACAGTTAATAAACATGTCACTCATAACACTGGCAATCCTTATATTACAGTAGTATATTCATGTAATCTCACTTCCTAAACAAACACTAGTTCAGCCAGCATTGCAGCAGTGAGGACAGAGTGTCCATCAATGCTGCTAACATTTAGGGACAGGATTGGTCGGGTAGCTGCAGTGCCTGTTGGGGGGAGCAGGGTGAGTTTATCCTCACTCCATTAGGAAGGGTATAAATGGCATCTTGGCAGAGCACCGCATGTCAGTGCTTTGCCTACAGTGAGGAGAAGGTATATTAGGAAAAGTGTGTGTGTCTCTACAATGGCATTGCATACCACTACTGCTTGAAAGGAAATGTGCAGGAGTATCTTATATATACAGTTGAACTATACAATAACATCTAGAAGAGGATGAGCTGCAGAGAATGTATTCTTTAAACAGGGCGGATATGATTGGGTGTCCAGCCACCAGAAAATCAGGTAAAAGGAGTTAAGAACTTATAATATTTAGTTTAAAAAAAGAACACTTTCCTCTCCTGATGATTGTGATGGCCACACACCTGTGTCCCTTATGATGATGCTTGCTAAGGTTTTTCAAAAGGTTTGTTAATCTCAGCTTTCTGCCTAAATTAACAAATACAGCCACTATCTGTTCTTTTTGTCAACACAGATCATACTACTATAAACACAGACCAAGAGAAGCAAACTAGGACTGCATTTATTGATTTCAGAAAAGCTTGTGACAGTTCTGATCATAATTACATCACCAGCAACTACTCAAAGCCAGCATCTTACAGGTGGAGTGTATTTTGCTTAAAGATGACTTAACTACAGACAAAGTGAGGCACATTAACAAATGGGGTTTCTCAGGTATCTGTACTGGTCTCCTATTATTCAGAAATAACCTTTGCATAGGCCTGCTTCCATCTAATGGCATTATTCCAAGAATGTTTCTCTAATCCTGATCTAGCAAGACTCCAGTATGTTTCTGTTTTGTTGCCCTGCAGCTGTCTACCATCAGCCACATACCAGAGCTCCTCTCAAACTTATGTGGTGATATTCCCTGTACATGCCCAGCTTATCACTTACAGACCGAAGCTTGCAAGGAAGGATATCCTTTGCATATGTGACTGGGGTGTGGGCAAAATAGAGTTCATGATAACCAGCTATATTGTCATCCTGATAACTGAAAAGGGCTTTTTGTTATGCCAAATCCACTGTCCCACCCATACCTGTCAACCTCCTGAGGATAGAATCAGGGACAAAACTTGTGAAAATCAGGACATCTGGCTAAAAATTAGAAACCCTAATTAGCATATGTTTTGTATATTCATGGGTGTGGCAGATGCATTAGAAGGACAAGAAGGCTGCAGTTACTTTTTATGATGTTCTACAATGTTATAAAAATTCACAAAATTATAAATGTTACTACTACTAGCAAAACTTTTCTCTTACAACACAGAATGCTGCACTATCAGAAAAGGCTTTTATTTCAAAAAATGTTTTGTAAGTGCCTTTTTTTACTATGAAAAATGTGCCGCATAGGTAACCAAACTGGGAAGACACAATGCATGTGTTAGCCTGTAACAATATTACATGTCAAATAGAAATAGGTCAACTATTACTTTATACTGTTCAGTGGCTCTGATACAAATATACACATTAGTTATGCAGCACAAAATGCAAGCTTTTACATGTGTAAGATGTCTATGACTCATACTCAGATGAAAATATTCTTAAAATAAAACTCTAGTCTAACCTGCAGTTTAATTCAACCCTTAGTTCCCCCCACAATATGATTTAGTTACTAGATACCTGCCTATACGTTATATAAAAATAAATAAATAAAAACTTTCATTTCCCTGCCATGGAATCAAAGGAAGGAAAAGCGTACACATCATTTTATTAAACTTAACTTCTCACATGCTTTTGAAGAGGAATTTATCTCCACCTGCATGACAAACACAGGGAAATCTGTATTTAAATGTGTTGCCTCAGGTTTAGAATAGGTAATCAGTCTTGCCGAAATCAGCAGTTGCTATAACAAAAAAAAAAAAAAAAAAAAAGGCTTTAGAGTGATGTGAAATTGATTTACACTGTCTTGTTTGGATGAAGGAAGAGAAACCGTATCGGTGTATATAGTTGACAGAGTTATCGCATTTCCCTCTTTTTGTGGGTCAGTCCTGATTTGGGCAATTTTGCTCTAGTTAAGGTTGACGGGGCATGAAAGTTGGCAAATGTCTTTGATATTTTACAAGAAAAACTACTTCTGAACTTTTCTCAGAATGCTGCAGAAACTGTAGCACTACATTTAAATCATCTTAATATCATACAAATTAATGCAAACAACCAACATTGCACATCACAGTCTTTATTCTTGATTAGACAAAAATATAATTTTTTGTTATCGATTAATACCATGGTCTGTATTGTAAAATCTCAAGACTAAACAAGAATGTACCACTTTAGACATTCAAAAGAGGTGTGGACCCTAATGACTGACCACTCTTTTATACAGTAATCCATTTGCAAATGTATTCTTTTTGTGACTGCAACATTAATAAAAGGCAGTGTTTTAGTCTTGCATACAGCACAGAGAACCACTAATCTATCATGTTCAAGGATTATGCTTTTTTTTTAAGTACTTGTGTGTTGCAGTGTAACAAATCAAAGGGTAATAATGCAACAGAAGTGATAAAATATAATGTATGAAGGTATTTGTGCCTCAGTTTAAAAACAAAATCTCATAAAACACGTTTGTACCTTTTTGGTACTGTGCTTGTAAAATACTTTTAAGTAAAAACAAAAAAAAAAAGAACAAAAAATAGCAAGCACATTTCTCTCAGGGATAAAAAAAAATCTTCTTATTATAGACAAGTGAACAATAAAAACATTTTTGAAGTGTCAGGCAATACCTCGTAACAGCACCTAGATTGCACTAACAGCTTTCACACCACAGGAAAAGTGTGTGTGTGGAGGGGGTTGTCAGTGCTGTTTCAAGGACCATAAACTGGCAATCCTTATAAAAAAAACCCCTACAGTTTAGTTATTTTCTTTGGTTAAAGATGTAACTGCTATAAATAGCTTAAAACAAGTTCTGGGAGAAAGGTATGTGATGGTTATTCAGCACAAAATGCAAGCATTCCTGCTATAGAAGTTATATAAAATGTTTGTGGCTCACACTGCTTCCACTGCATGTCAATGCAATAGGAAGACAACATTACTTCCTTATGGCTAGCATGACTCATATAAAAGGGACTTGAAATGGATTCTGGGAAGGGGAAATGGAAGCAATACAACACATCATTAATACGGTAGGCCCCATGATGGTCATTTTGAGGAGAAACATATTAAAATGTTATGTGTGTAATGTGATTCTGAGGCATTAAAATATATCAAAAAACACAGTGTGGAAAAAAAAAAAACATGTTTGTATTCCAGTGTAGAGTTTACCTCTAAATTAAACATCAGTCTACATTAAAACTACAAAGAATGCATTTAATTGCATTTTATTTGACTTACAACACAGAAAGCAACCAAAGACTGTATTAGCAGACAAACATTCTATATCAAAAATGCATTATAAAAATGCTTTGCATTAAAAGTACTATGGTGGCTATATTGGCAATGCATATTACAGTATGCATGAGACTTAACTATTATTCAGTGGCATGTAAAGGAAACACTACCTTGAAACTCCAAAAATGAATTTGTCATTGCATCTTAGTTATACCACAAAGCATGGTACTGTGAGAAAATGCTGTATATCAAAAATGCTTTGTACTACTTTTTATCAAGATGCTATGGAACCGTACTGTCAAGACATACATTTATAGCTTGTGACATTAATGCTATGGAACCATACTGTCAAGACATACATTTATAGCTTGTGACAACATGAAAAGTGAAACAGAAATTATTCTTTTTTTTTTGGTTCCCCCTTCTTCATCTGGAAAGCCAGACAAGTATACCGCATACATCACTGGGGCTACTGGCTGCTCCATTTTACTCCTGGACTATTACCAGTTTTTGTCAGGGCAGAGGTGGATCTTAAGGGTGTTCTGAAAGGGAGTCAGTGCTGTCATTCAATCAGAAAACATTTTTTATAAGATCTACCAGAGCCCCCCCCTCCATCTCAGTGTCCATCATTACTTCTTAGGGGTATGCGCACAATGGGGGCATTGAGACATATAACCCCACCTCTTCAGCAGCTCAGTCATGCCTACCCTCTACCTACGCATTGTACCACACTTCCTATCATACAACATCCATGGCCTCCACCAGGGATCATGGCAGGAGATGCCCACATCACTGTCCTCCCCTCCAGGATGATAACACCCACTCCTCTCTGCCGATCTGCCAGTCACCTGAGCCACTAATTAAATATGGGTCAACAGAGCTGTAGTCAGGGCTTTATCCCTCTACGTCACTGGAGCAGCTGACACAGAAATTACTGACATAATCTAAATGCAAATTCAAACTTCAATTCAAGTTCATGCTGTGATGGATTGAGGAGAACATCCATTCAAAAGGATTTGCAGGTGCATAAAAGAAGTGTGAGTTTCTCTCCTGCTAAAAAAAATAGTATGTTCCCTAGATAGGAAGAATTTGAAGATGCTGTACAGGTAGAATCCTATCATTACAGTCTGCTGTGCAGTGACTGGCTCTTCCTTTTGAACACAAACTTGGATTATGGTTTTACTCTGTGATAAATCCTCACTGTAAATACCACTTCTCAGCACCTGCAGATGTGCAGATTAATTTGTTTTATGCTGCTCTCCCCATCTATCTCCTGACAGTAATCATCACTAATCTCTACATAAATATAGATAACTGGGACAAAACATCAGTTCACCACTCTGTCTCTCACACGCACACACACACACACACACACACACACACACACACACACACACACACACACACGCTATATAATACTACATTCTCCCACCTCTTGGTATGTTGTGCTTAATACAATATTAAATGAATTAGTCTGTCTTCACTTAGATAATACCATACAATATCTTATAAATTGTAACACAACTAGGGGTTACACAGGTATGTGTGATAAAAAGCAGCACTTTAGGAATGCTTTTTCCTATAACACTGCCTTTTAAATAAGGTAAATGTAATGTTGACATTATAGTGTAGAGGAGAAGAAGTAATAGTACATGCAATGGGTGGTAGGCAATACCAGCTGGCACAGGGATGCAATCTGGTCACCAATTTCAAAGACTTAAGATCGCTTTCTAAACCTGGAAATGTTTATATTGCCTTTGCTTCTTGTGCCATTATGTTTCTACACAACTATACCAGTGATGTTATTTTGTACATGATAGTAATTAAAAGACATACTTTTCAAAGCTCATGTACTGCAGTGGTGGTGCTGCGGTAGCGTTGCCGCCTCTCAGTAAGACGTTGTCCTGTTCGATTCTCAGTTAGAGCATCTTCTGTGCGGAGACATGCGTGAATGTGCATCAGGGCCGGCAACTCAGCACATAAAAATCTACTGCCAATCATTAGCGGACCGGAGTTCTGCTGTGGCGACCCCTAACCGGGAAAAGCCGAAAGACACAACAACAACTTTTCAAAGCTCATAGTCTTTTTTATGGAAGTCATTTTTATAGTCTAACTCCTGTTCTATTGTGCATAGAGAATTTTATTTTGTCTATGGTAATATTTAAAATATATATTTTCAGCTGTATATATTGGATAAGTCATTTACATATAATGGAATCATACACTCTAGAGCCTACGGTGCTAACACCCTCTAGGCCAATCATTTGTAAATCAAATTATTATTTTAACTACATTTAATACTGTGCTGACAGAGTCTTATATAGACAAGAATAAAGAATAAACTGGCTTGACACAGCTTTGGTGGAAAAATATATTTATAAAACAGCAAATACGATACAAAAACGATACAGTACCAACGCAGTTGTAAGCGCTTTCGGGTTCACCAACCCTTCATCTGATGAAGGTACTGTATCGTTTTTGTATCGTATTTGCTGTTTTATAAATATATTTTTCCACCAAAGCTGTGTCAAGCCAGTTTATTCTTTATTTTTGGATACTATTTGTGGACTGGCTGACTTTGGCTGAAGCACTGAGCATTGATTGACTCTTATATAGACAAGGCAGAGGAGAGACTAAACAGAGCAGAGATCACGTAACAGTTATTCAGTGGTACAAAACCATCATTTTTATAACCTAGAAAGAGAAAGAGAGAGAGAACAAACTGATTTGAACTATTTAATTCAATTTACTTAGTGGCAGCCCTCAGTCACACCATATTGTTAAGAATTAAAACAAAAGGGTCAATGTCACTGGTGAGAAACATTTCATCTCTGACTAGAGTTCAGCTTTAGACATGGATCTGCTACAGAGAAAGAAAGTGTAAGCTGCACAGTAAAAAATCTGAAATAAATAAAATGATCTGTTTCTTGTATCTGTAACATATTTTCTCAGAAAAGACTACAAGTACAAAAAAAAAGAACAGGTTATTTTATTTGTTCTGTTCTTATTGATTAGTTAGATTCCACTTCCTTACTTCACAGCAAATCCAAGTCAAAAGATGAACT